>NC_134574.1:73779468-73794468 GCF_050947875.1 Dermacentor variabilis | reverse complement strand
CAACCTGACGGCCCTCTCGCGAGCCCTCTGAACTGCCAGGATGTGAGAGGTGCTGGGCCCTAATGAGCTTCATCATTTCGTCTTGGGTGAAAGGGGGACCGGTAGAGGCGCAGCTCCACATGACATGCTCGAAGTCCGCATAACCATCACACAAAGGACAGTCCGGGCTTGGGTACCGTTCAGGGTACATTGTGTGCAGCGCCGCCGGGCTCGGGTAAGTCCTTGTTTGCAGAAGTCTGAGAGTGGCTGCCTGGGCCCTGCACAGCGACGAATGCGGAATTTCACTTTTTTTCTGTTGTCGTAATGGGGGGGGGGGGTTACGGGGATATGAGCGATTGCTTGATGGGGGATGAGCCTTTCCTTTTCTTACGTGACGGACAGATTTGATAATAGAGGGGATACGCCAATGCGTGTGCGTACTTATATTGCTACGATGACCACAGATAAGAATAATAAATATTTTCGTAGGTTTGTTCAATACCCTGTGTCATGTCTGTGTCGTTCACTAAACATCTTCGTTGGTCATCTCCCTCCACAGAGTGGAATGGCTCACGCATTGTTTCATCAGTATTTGCTCATTTCGAATTTTAATGGTAGCGTAATTCAGGCGCGATTAGTATCGGCAGTCATGCGTTAATGTATGACACTACGGGCTATTCCAGGGTCTCCAAACGCTGTTCGACGTCCTGCTGCTCCTGGTGGCCACGATAGGATGGATGCATTTGAGTGAAACGGGCTTCGGTAGTTTCCGCCATCTTGAATAGGCTGGCGCATGATTTAGCAAGACGCGTTGCAGGAACGTCGGCGGTTTCACTGCGCCGTTGAGCCCGCAGCCTCGACGCACCTTGCGTTCCCTCTCTTCAGTGTCGAATGATGTCTCTCGACGGAACGGCATGTGGTCGTTACGAGCCCCTCGCACAGTATCAGCCTCGCGCGGCCAGCTACTCTTCCAGCTTGTCTGACCGAGCTGTCTCCCCCCCCCCCCCCGAAATCTAGCGTCGTATACACTCGCAAAGGGAGTAACGTTGAGTATATTCTCGCCATTTTATTCCAATGTTATACGCTAAAGCCACTCACCGTGCTCGTAGGAGCCAGTGTGTATATAAGTCAGTTTGTTTATACAGTGTCTATACAACAGCGTCTGTATGCGTCTGCCGCCATGCTACGTTATGGCAAACCGTATTTTACCTACTTTAGGCATGTTGAGTCTGTCTGTCTGTGTACCTGTCCTTTTACACCGTCATGATGCCATATTAGTCGTTTCATTGTGATAGCAATTATATGGACACTACAGGCGCATTTCTGCTGTCACCGTCGCCGTGAGGTTCTGTATGATTAAAAGCGTGTGAAAGTGAGCCAGGGAACGCGGTTCAGTCACACGTGCGCGAGCGAGGAACGCGGCCCGGAGGCGTGCCTTCTCCTGTGGCGCGTGAGGTATGGCGCTGAGGCGAGGTAGGAGGGGTGTTCTTCTCCGGCGGCTGCTACGGTACCTCGACGTCCTCCTCGCCCACTGCTTCCTACAGAGTGGAGACAACCGCGGCGTCTACTATGGCGTTGACCACGCGAATCGCGGACGCCGTAGTAGGCGCTTATGGCGGAGGCCACAGGGACGCGTTGCCGGCGCTCGTGTCTTCAAAGAGGTCTGCGACGTGGCTAAATGCGCGCCCGCGCGGGCCTCATGTTCAAAGCGATCTGCAATCTTTGCAGAGTGCGCGCAGTGCCGATAACTTCGAATGTGTTGTGCTTTCGACGTTTCGTACGCGTTGACGCGACAGATGCACGGAGGTCAATTGGGTTGCGGCTGTTGCCGCGCCTCCTAACTCTAGCATTTTCACAGACAGTTTCCGCTGTCATCGAACGATGTGTGTTCATGTTTACCTGTGCGCGCGTGACACCATGCTGGTTAATTTATTTAAAACACGTTGACGGGCTAGTTGGTTTGAATCGATGATAGAATGTGTAAGTGCCACAGAATAAGGACGTAGAAAGAAGCAGACACACAATAACAGAGCTGTCTCCATGTGTCTGCTTCTTTCTACGTCCTAGTTGAGTCACGCTTACATATTCTATCGTTGTTAATTTAGATAGTAAGCGAATGTTTACAAGTTTATACGGCCGATAAATCTGCCATCTTTACTTAGTACAGCTATATACTAAATTGGTATCGCTATCGGTGCTTCGCCTTTGAGGCGGAACTGCGATTTTTTTAGACTACGCCACATTTAACCGAATTTTATCATGATATACAATACAAGACATTTTTATTCGCTCGTTGTTTCATACACATGAATCTGCTTGTCGGCCTAAGCACATAGCGCTTGTCAGCTCACCTGGCATCTAGTGGATACCTCGGCAGTTACGAGGCTCAATGATATACAATACAAAGACAAGATTGCAGGATCCCGTCCTGCGCGACACAAAAAAGAAATAGAAACAAAGAAAGGAATTGATGAACGGAAAATCAAGTATAACTTCACAAGCTGCGATAAGTAGACTAGACACATTACGTAAGAGTAAACATGGAACGGATCATGACCCTAAAGCCACACAGAATTGACATTCTTGCATTGTTTCTAAGCGCTTTCTTATCTTTTTCACCCCTGTTTTCTTCTCTTTAAAATATTGCTTAAATCGTCACTGAGATCATTAAATACCGCTGGAGCATAATACTTCCTCGTTCTTTTACCATAGTTTGTGAAAACTCTCGGCTTAACGTATCTGTCTGTTTTCCTTAGTGTCACTTCTTTGTGGACAGCTACCCTGAAATCTCTTCAAAAATAGTGCCACAGAACCACTGAAAACCAAAACATTTCGTTCAGCTTGAGCATGCCTAGTTTAGAGTACTTTTCTTTTGCAGAAGCAGTGTGTAAGACTGTTCCATAACATAGACTTTTTACTATTCGTTTGATAAGCTTATTAATCGTTTGCCTTTTGTATTCTGAGCATGTGCCATATAAAGTTATTCCATAGCGCAAAACAGATTCCACTAATGCTTTGTATATTGTAATTCTTAAATTGAGAGGACATTTACCACGGAAATTATAAATTAAAGCTGTCAAAGTTCGGTAAGCATTTGCGCAAGTGTTCCACATGATTAATCCAAGTTAGGTGTTCGTCCACAAAAAGTCCTAAATATTTTACCACTGAATCAGTCTGCAGGAGCACACATTCAGAAGTGCCGCAGGTAGATTTGTGCAAGTATAAGGGTCAGTCGAAGCTTACATGTTTATGTGGATTTCTGAAACACAAAAATTTGGTTGTATGAGGATTAGCGAAAATACAATTTTTCCGAAACAACTCCATGATTTTATGTACATATTCTTGAAGGCGCGTGCATCCTCTCTCATATTCCCCGGTACCTAGAATAAGCGCGGTGCCATCTGCATATTGGAATATTTTCGAGTTCAGTTGTAAATTGCCCAAGTCAGTGACATAAATGTTAAAAAGTATTGGTCCCAAAGTGCTACCTTGCGGTACACCGTATTTTATTACTTTATAGCTACTGTATTCATTCTCAATTCTAACCCACTGTAATCGATTGGAACAGTAGTTAGCAAAAAACCTGTCGTCGGGTTAGAAGCGCAGAATTCGAGAAGAGAAACGCATTGCTGGTTTCTTCAATTTCCTCGATGTATGCCATCGATGTGGCCTTGGTGACGTACTTGAACTTCTGGCTGAACTTGGTCAACATCACTTTAGCTTTTCTTCCATGCAGTCAAACATTCATGGAGGAACATCGAGCATGGAGGATGGAGTCGAGCAGTCGAGCATTTCTTGCGACGCAAATTTTATGATCGGGATGTAGATATTCATCTCCCCGAATGACACCTTCTACGACTGCGGGTGTTTTGGCGCCGACGGAAATAACAATTCTGGGGCGAGGAGGGATGCACACTTCATCTTCTAGCACATTCAAGACTACGAGAGCTCTCGGGCAATGTCGCTTGATCTTCCGACAGCGTTATCGACTTCCACTTCAGGTCGATGATTGCACCGTGTTGGCTCAGAAACTCCACTTTGAGAATGACATCTCGTGAACACTGTTGGAGTATGACGATGGTGGCAGAGTAGGTCTGGCCATTAATCATAATTTTTGTCGTGCAGATACCAGTCGGCGTTATTAAGTTTCCTCCAGCTGTCCGGATTTGAGGGCCCTTCCCATGCAGTATTACCTTTCTTCTACTTGGCGGCAATGAGCCTATTCATGACAGAGTAGTCGGCTCCTGTGTCCAGTAAGGAGTTGACTGCATGGCCATTGAGAAGTACGTCGAGGTCGGTGGTTCTTTGTCTTGCGTTGCAGCTAGGTCTCAGCGTCGGATCACGGCTGCATCGTGTTGACCTGTGGCGGGAACGTAGCGTCGTGAGGTCTTCTTTTGTCGGCCTATTCTTTGCTTCTAGGCATCGTCGGGATGGTGGCGTTTCGTTGATATATCGTCGTGATAGCCCTTTCGGCGTGTTCGTTAGCGGCGGACGAACGCAACCGCACCTCCATCGGTTGCTGCGTTTAGTTTTCTGGATATAGGTTCATAGATCGGCCCCGTCAGGCCAAGTGTATGGTCATCGTTGCGCCGGCAGGTAGCGGCCTGGTGACGGCGAACGGGACGGTCGTCCAGAGCTCCACTGAGTGGCTGCGAGGTAGTCGGCAATATGAAGGGGGCGCTCGCGTAGCTATGGACGCGGTGCGTTGACAGTGAACCCTCCCAATGACTGTCTTCCGGGGGGCGTTTCCCTGGCCGACAAGTGGGTTGGGTATCGACAGTGGCGGCGTCTGACGACGAAATCACGACGTCATCCGGCCCTGGCGCGCACGTCGGCGGGTGACGTCGACGTTAGACGTATGTCATCGCTTCCGGCTGGAGCTGCAGCGACGGCGGTTACACTGCAGTAATTGCAAGTGGTCGTTGAACCTCTTCTTAGAAGATGGCGATTGAGGTCACTTGAAGCTGCTACCTGGGAAAGTGCTTCAGCAGTTACTCGCGAATGACCGCTCTGATGTTCTCACACATGTCGCTGCTACCGAATGCTTGAACATCGGTGTAGTTTGCGGTCAGCCCTCAGTTATTCTTTGTCCGCATATTGAGCGTCTCCTCAATGGTTGCGGCCGCGGAAACAAATTCAGTAACAGTCATGGGCGGGTTGCGTATCAGTCCGGCGAAGAGCTCTTGCTTGACACCCCTCGTCAAGAAGCGAGCTTCTTTCTCGTCAGGTATACAGGAGTCGGTGCGTCTGAACAGGCGAGTCGTCCCCTCCGGGAAAATTATGATGGTCCCATTGGGTAATGATACTGTGCCTTCTACCATAGCTTCCATCCTTTCCTTGCGCTCGACGCTCGTAAAGGTCCGCAGGAAGCCGTTACATAACAGGTTCCATGTTGTGAGGGTCTATTCCCGGTTATCCAACCACGTTTTGGCGGCATTTTGACGACATGCCGTAGCATGTCGCCGGAGTTCAAGTTGTTAAAAGTCACGATGCGTTTAGAGGTCTCCAGCCATGTTTCTGGGCCTTCGGCCTATCATCCACAGAAGGTTCGTGGTCCCCGAGGCACTTGCAGCAGCATGGGGGATGCTGGGGCAGCCATTGGTGTTGTGACTTGGCCTTGATTCATGTGGTCTTCTCTGGAAGAGGTCCGCATTCCGGTAGGAGTTCTTGCTGCCTGCGGCTCGCTCGCTTGTTCTTGGTGATATTGGTGTTGCCCTCGCGTTTGGGGCGCGGATTGCGACTTTGTGGGGGCGTTCGGTACATAAACGCACTAGCACCTTCACCAGATAGTACGTAATAGTCACGATGAACAAGACAGCAAAACTATCATTGACGAAACAAGCATTTTATTGGTCCAGTTTCTGCGCTCAAAAACAGACTACACTCTAAAAACAGTGATAGCGACGAACACAGTCAGTGATCTTCGAAAATCTGATCTGCCGTTCAAGCGCGTCGGCTTTTATACACGAGTCATCGAAGGTTCCAGAGTAATCGATGGTGCCCGCGTGTCTTCCAGAAGGTTCTAAATGATTCGCGTCACACATGCGCTCATATTACACCAGCTTCGGTGACAACATAACCATCGATAACATTCAAGAAACTTCCGATACATGGGGGTGCGTCCTGCGCCAAGCAATAACATTTGTTAGACGGTGAAAAGCGCTCTCCCATAATGAATAAACCAGTCCACGTGTCAATAGTTATTTGTATTTTGGCTTTTTCCTGTTCTTTGATTAAGTCTGGTTTCATAACGAATGGTCGTTATCATGCTTTCTTGAAGTACTACTTTTTTGTAACTTTTATATATCACTGCATTTCCACAATAAAACTTTTATTTACTTAGAAGTTAGCGTACCCTGTCCTTTCTGTTTTGCACTACACGCTCTTGCAACATTGCCCAAATAAGAAAAAAAAAACATTGTAAGTTACACAGAAGCATCGGTAGGCCCATTAAAATTACTGGTTGCAATCTAAAAAAAATATTAGCCTGGCTGCAAACGGTACAAGAGAACACATAGCATGAACAAGAAAACCAAGATGATCTAACAACTGAAAACGTAATAGACATGCCTTGTAAATGCTGGCTGATAAGCAATAAACCGAACATGCGCAAAACGGAGAAGGAAAAACTAATGTGTCTTTCTCGACGGGAAGCGCATCCATCTCTAACGGAGGATATGCTGATACAAGATTCTGCCAGCGTTTTATATCTAGAGCTCCCATAATGGAATTAGGCAGCTGATAAGATCTGTATAGAACGCTTGCTTCAACCTCTACAAATGGGCGAGACACAAGACAACAAAGTGGATGACAAGCTTGTCTTTCACAATGCTATGATACTGGTTTAATACATACATACTGGTTTCGTTTGCTGCTCTCCGTGAGTTTTCAAAATAATTTTAATGCTGCTCATTGGATATAACAAATGTTCTGCAAAAACATATCGGAAATTCATTAGGCGGGAGCCGCCGAGCCGTGAAAACAGGTACGTCCGACGTACCTTTAGATACGGTGTTCTTATAGTCTTAAATGCTCTTCCGAGGCCTCCGTTTGGCGGTTACATGTGCCCTTTTGTAGCAGTACTTATAAAAAATGAAATCTGTCGTCACTACGAAAAAGCACCCAGCAACAAAAACGCGCCCCGCGACTTCTACAACACCAGTCAGAACCTTGCCGATTTCTAGACAAGTCATGGTAGCTGCTCAAATATTTGATGTGCCTGCTTTTGCAGCTTCAGAAATATTCAGAGAGAACTTCTATATATGTTCACAACACACGCGCCGCGAAGGACGAGCCAGGCTAGCGCTAAGGTTGAATTTCGCAAAACAATTTCCATTCCACGTTCAGTAATCAGGCATAGATCGTTGACGGCTTCATTCAGGGGTAGATGTGGGCTTTCGGGTTGGTGCTTGCTGCTGCGTTTGGTGAAAGAATATGGCTAGGAGCAGGCACCGCTTATGTAAAATCAGGAACGATATACACACCTCATTTCTCCAGAAGCTAGTGCTGAGTACAGGTAGCGCGAGGATCTCGTTGCGCTGTCACGACGACTTCGCTGCTGCCGAATTCCGAATGCTGCATATGCAATGGTGCTAGCTATATGGGCTTGTTGATACGTCATCTAGTACTTTGTTGCAGCGCAGCAAGAACGGCACGAACACAGACGGCACATGAGACAACACACAGCGCTGAAAAACCTGCTGCGAACGCCGTGTCTGTTCGCACTGAACTTCAGAAACCACCGTTACGCACTCCAAAACAAATTTACACTTTCTAACATTTTTAAAGTATCAAAGGTGCGTATTTTTTGTCCTAATAAAGACAGGTTAATAATATTGTACTGTAGACATTTTTTTCCACTACATACAAAATTTAGCGGCGTGTGCCACAAATCTTGGCAGCAAGCAACACTGTACGTCGCACCACTCGTGTTGTTGAAATCTCAATCATGTGAAATGGCCCTCTAAAAATCGCATTGCGACACGTACGACTGAACCTATTTTCGTCTCTTCAGTCGCAGAATGTGAAACAAGCATAGTTGTACTTTTTTTTCGCAGGGTCAAAATGCTAAGCTGTCAACTTTCGCCGAGAGTCAAGTTTCGGTTAAAATAACGATATTTGTTGAGCAGGTGCCAACCAGTGACGGCAGGGCTTCGTGTGTATTAATTATGCTACGTTTATAGCACACAAAAAAAGCAGAAATGTTCCCAGAAGTATTCTTTAGTTATTTCTCCGAAGGGACAACCTGTGGTATTGCAGTTTCAGAAAGAGCACGATTGGTTAAAGTAGCGTTGCTTGCCTCACGTTCCCAAATTCTGTTTGTTTCCAGGTAATAGGTTTAAGATGTCTTGTTTACAATGAATTTACTGCGGCGCAAAGTATATGGCTGTCCAGTTGCCTTCGCAAGGACTAGTGGCTTTTTTCTCGTTGTGCGGTTGGCTTTGGGACAATCCTCTCGAACAGAGACGTCTGTGCCCCAAACCTTTGATTTCTGGTACGAAATATTGTATTTTGCTTCAGAAGAGGAAAACGGCGCGATTAGGGTCATGCACTTGCTTGGGATAAAGGATCCAAGTCGGTGCGCACGAGAAATTGCCTCGTCTGACTATAGTAGATTGAATATCTCAGAAAGCAGCTTGAGACTATTTACTTCCGGGCTTGCCCACGTCTCTCTAGCAGAGTCTTTAATGCGGTAGAATGTAAGGTTGTCCCTTCAGGCGCGGACTTCCTGATCGTCTAACCAAGCTTGTAGAAATGCACTCTCGTTCCTAACTACTGTAGTCACCAACTGCTCTAAGCTTGAGTCATCATGAATATTTTCAAGGCGGATGAGTTAAACGCGATGTAAGATCGGATACCTTGGAGTCGAGTATTCTTTGATTTTCCTTTAATTCCTTAATTGATTGACGAGATTATCATGACGAGTGTCTATGTGCTTACACATATTTGAGATAGCTACTAGGGGGTATGTCATTGTGCTGTTTGCAACATTCTCCTTCCACGCGGGTTGAGCTCAACGTCCCCACATAACAAGAGCATTTCACAAACACAAACGCACACAGTCGCAATGCAGGCTAACACACTTGGGCATGGGAATAGCAGCAATGAAATTTTGTTAGAATGTTTGAAAAAAGGGACTCAGATGAGACTAACCAGTACGAAAAACAAGAACTTCTTTATTTATTTCACTGCGGCTGCTTTTGCATGCCTACTGAAAGGAGCTTCGGTGCGCTGGATGCTTATGTAGTGTCTCAGCGATGATGATTCTGTCGCTGAGGGCGCTACGTAGCAGTGGGGATTTGTCGTTTGAGGGTTGATTGCGAAGTCTTGAGCCAAGCAGTCACGATCGGTGACAGGACAAAAGCCCACGGGCAAGTCGATATCGCTGGCTAACGGCTGCACGGTTGGCGCCACCGCAGGCGGAAAGTTTTTATTTCTCCAGAGGGTCCGCATCCTGACAAGCTTTCCGAACCCCATATAAATATTACACACACATATAGACATATCTACCGCGTGTTTCAGCGAATAATTTCAAAAAAATTTAAGCGTGCTTGTGGCAGATAGCACAATCCTTTTTCATGAGGTGGTCTACTCGAAGAGCTCAACATTACTTGCACAAACAATTGAAATGCATATTCGAATAATTACGAGAAGTTCACTAATTAAGTGTTTAACTAATTCCATTATGGCCCATATTGCAATATAAAAATTCTAGCTGTGGAGTTCGCAAGGCACTTGAATTGTGAAGATGACGCCGGTTCCCAGACATTAATTCCCGAACTAAGCGGAGATATGCGTTGGCGTTCCAGTTATTTTTCTTCTTCAACGCATTAGACGACGTTTTGTTCCGAAAGTACGAATTCTGAAATGCCCTTGTTCAAGCAATGAGCATAACTATAGATGCTTGTTGGTACGGCATATCTTACTTCATTGTAACGCAAGCTGAACAAGGACAACAGAAAGGCGCATCTGACTCACACAACGCTAACTTTCAACAACAGATTTATTTCCCGTTCTCGTCGCTATATATACACCATCGAAACGTCACACAGCACGTGTCAAATTTCAGTAAAAATGAAAAAAAAAAACTGGTGACCACACGTAAGCAGTTTTTTTACTTACATATTCACAGACATGTAGACGTTCAGCGCGAACAAAGATAATTGAGCTCTTTTGAGGATAATGAAATGGAAGGTTTACTGACGCATACGTCGCTGAATGTTGATATGTGTCTAACTTCTGTTATCAAGCGCGTCATCTTACACTTGCTTCTACTCATGATGACTGTTTCTTTAAATCTATGTTTACATTTGCGTCTCTTGCATACATTGGCAGAGATGCAAATGCAAACCTGGATTTAAAGAAACAGTAAGCGAAAATCCGGCGTTATAGTTGGCGGCGTGACCGAATAATGTTACTAAAAATGTCTCACGGCAAAGAATAAAACCCCTTTAAGAAATACTCCAATTTACGTCAAATTTCTCAGGAAGGTTCCTGTAAACAAACAGTGCATTTGAAACGAAAATGAGGTAAATTACTGACGGAGTGCGAATTGAACCCGAGACTTCGGCGTGCGAGTGGAGCACGTTTGCCTGACGCCATGGCGGCTCCATGGTTCTGGTGGACTAAATGTGTGCGTAGTGCGTCACGTCGCAGCCAGCTGGCCCGCTAAACGTGTGGCCTAGTATGTGCGTCATTGAGCACGTGACAGCGCAGCCATTGAGTAGGAAGTGGCGCCACGTCATGAGTGCATAAAATGGGTGTATAAAATAGGTGTATAAAATGCATTGTTATCCAACTAAATTCCGCTGAGTGGTACTTCGGGTTTTGAACTCTGTGCGGGCAGCCGAGACATTAAAACACTTGGCGCGTTTGATTTGACCTTACCTGGACATCAATAAACCACAGACGGGAGCTTCCCCGGACAAGGACGTGCAGGAAAAAGAAACATCTCGCCAAAGCGACTGTAATTCCTTCAGATTCCCACAGGTAAGCAGTCTTAAGTGTCTCTGCCAAAATTCTGATGGTTCAATTGCGGGTTTTGAGCTTGTTCTGTTTTGAAGCGTATGCTGTTCTGTGTGTTGTATGGGTGATTTCAATGAATGTATGCACTGTTCGCTCCCCTTTGGTGAGGGCTTGTAGCCATTGCCTTACGGAGGTTTGAGGGATTGCAAGTTTGCTTGCTTACGGGGGTATGAGCCATTGCTGATGATGATAGGTGCTTTCTTGCAACGCGCATCGGACTGTACGCTCTATGCGTGGTTGCAATGAATGTATGCGCTGTTCGCTTCACTTTGCTGAATGCTTATAGCCTCTGCGTTACGGCGGGTATGAACCATTGCAACTTTGCTCGCTTAGGGGGCTATGAGCTATTGCTGATGACGTTAATTTTTGTTCATGGACGCTCACCCCCAAGAGAGTAACAGGTTTGCTGTAAAAATGTTGAAGTTACGAAATACGAATAAAGTAGCCGCTGATTGTGCTTCTAATGCGCTTGTGCTCTTATTCTGAGGATTTCCAGAAGTAAAGCGAAAGTATGGCTTAAATGTCGCGCACGTCTGCGTCAACAACGGTGCGGTAAGGTGTTATCCACAATAAAATTTTAAGTGAAGAGGCAGAAACAACTCAAAAGAAACCTCGAGTGATGTGGGTGACAGAACTCTGTTAATGACACTTAGGTGTGGCGGAAGTTGGCTTCGGGATCGCCGGGGGGGGGGGGGGGGGGAGAGGGGTGTGCTCTTCCTCAATCGTAGGAAAAGTTCGGAGGGGGCTCGGGCCCCGGAGCCCCCCGTAGTCGGCGCCAATGGGTACCACAATAGCTGAGAAGGGTTTGGGTGCGAGCTAGTTGGTAGGGGTCATTCATTTTAAACAGCGCAAAAAAAAATCACACGCATGGACAAGGAAAATTATTACTTTCGGGCAACAACTTCTGGGCGAACGTTCTGCCCTTTATGCTGTCACATCTTCTTTTGCGACTTCAGCTTGCTCTGATGATCGTCGCCACTACCTGACAGTTCTGGTCGTGTGTTCTTTTTGTCCCTGTTGCTTTTGGGCACTATTTAACATGAATGACCACAATAGCCATACTTGCCGGTGATGGACGCTAAGTGTACAAAAAAGCAGAACTTATTTGTGGAATCTATTGAGGTTGCATGCTTCACCATGCCTGTTGTCTGAAGTGCCTATGAGAGTATATGAATGGCGTGACATTTGCGCCGCCGTCATAGGCTACTTCGGCGTTTACCACTGAGTTCCTCACACCACAACGGGAGTTACACGAGTCGTAAGGCTTGACGAACGCCTACGACCAACGCGACTAAACGTTGGTGGTCTACCCAATGATTGTTTCCTCTAAAACCTCACAACAAAGCATGAGACGGCTGCGTTAGCACAGCAAACAGAAAGAAACACAATAAACCCGCAATGGGGCTGAAAATCAGCTGTAGCTTATTTTCCGGCGTGGAAGCTACCGCAGCCCGCCCGTCCTTATTTCCAGGAAAGTGCCGTACCTGTCGCCCAGCTTGCTACCTCTTCACTTATGTCACGGAAATATACATTGCACACAACTAACGCACCCTGCGAATCGATATTATGTTAATCGAAGCACTTTGTAGGTAACTAGATATCCAACACCATTTGGGGTTCCGCAAAGCGTTACTAGGTGCACCAATGCGTTCGCGCTGAGTAGTCGTGCGTGTGACGAGAGTGTGCGTAATGTGTAATTTAGATCAAGCGTTACAGTGTGCTGACGGCGACAGGCAACTTTACAAAAAAAATCGTGCAGCTCAAAAAACAACACACTGTGTTGTACCAATGCTAAGCACAATACCGTGGACAGTCACCGTGAGATGGGTGCCACAGCATTTTTTTTCATTTCATACTTTCAAGTTTATTGTTTGGCTGCTACGTTTATTTTCATTGCACCATCGCGAAATGAATATTTTGTTCGTGGGCGACAATATCACGTGCCTTTATTTGAAGCAGTACCGTTTTCGTATAACGTTTTTGTTTTCGCGCAATGTCATTCTAGCAGATAATGCATGTGGCCTGAATGCCTTTGTCCTTTCTCGAATAGTGGGACGCGTCATATTAGTTCGCACGCATATTCCGAGACCATTGTTGCGCTTTCTACAATATGCTTGCTCGGTAGCACTGCGTCGAAAAAGTTCGCCAGCGGATGCCTGAATAACGAACCGACAAGTAGGGTGTGATTCGATTGATGGACACCGGCGTGTTTTAATCGGGGCCACGAAGTTATTACTTTCGGACAATAACTTTTGGGCGAAAGTACTGCCCTTTATGCTGTCACACCTTCTTTTGCGACTTCAACTTGCTCTGGTGACCATCGCCGCTACTTCATATTATGCATTAGTGAGGGCGGACTGCGCAGCACGGGGATTCAGCTCGACCACAGTAGAAAAGGTCTGTCGGCAAAGCATTCATCGTTCGTTGTCGCCAACGGAGTGGCTCTCGGTGAGCTAGGGAAGGATGAGGTGAGGGGTAGTGTTCCCAAGCAAAGCATCTCTCGGCAAGTTGGGATGTCTACTAGAAAGGTTTTGGTCCGATGATTGCCGCAGCTACCTTCAGCGGTTCCGTATGAGATCGATGAGGGTAGCTATAGGGACTTGTTGGTAGGGCATCAGCCATTTTATGAGAGTTCTCGGGGCATCAGCCTCATTTCATGCAAAACAAACGAGTATAACACTACATATACAGACAAACTTCTGTGTTATTATTCGGTCAATTGCCACCTCATCTATTACCATATACTGCATATGAACGTTTATTGCGTTTACTAGCTTACACTGATCAGTTTTCAGTATCACTTAAGTTTACGTGTGCCATGAAAAGCAACTGAAACACCGTTCAAACAGATAGCCCATTGTTGGCTTGGGCAGGCTCGTATTTGTATGCCATTTTCGAAATAAATAAATAATTTATATATATATATATATATATATATATATATATATATATATATATATATATATATATAATTTGTTTGTGGAAAGGGATCAAATTTATTTGTATTCTTTTGATGTTTCACAGTTACGTGTAGGAGGTGCAGTTAGTATTTTGCAACAGAACTGCTTGTTGGCCTAGTTGGTGCTTGCTAAAGGCAGAAGTAGATTTCAAACAGCACGTGAACTGATGGAAGCCTACTATATAAAAAGGAAAGGTACAAATTGCATTAGTGATACATCTATCGTGCTCCAGTAATCGAAAACTAGATTGTTTGACCGCTGGGTTGCGTAGATCTGTGAACAGCCAGCGCATGAATGAATGTATATATATATATATATATATATATATATATATATATATATATATATATATTCTTGGGTCACTGCGCAAAATAAAGCAGTTGGAAGTGCCGCCCGTGTTGTCCTTATGTGTCTTCCTTTTGTGAGTGTTCAATTGCGGTTAGTATTTCATTATTTCAGTTAGTATTTCATTGAAGGGTTTTAAATATTTTAGATTGAAAATAAGAGCCCTACCGGTATTACCACACGGTAACAGTCAATTAATTGGATTCAGATAAATATTAAAGGTGGTCAATGACTTGGTAAAAAAAAAAAGTTGACTTGCCATCCTGGCCTAGGTCTAGCCGACTAAACTGCTGGTTCTCAATCTCTCTCTCTCTCTCTCTCTCTCTCTCTTGCCATCCCGGCCTCGCGAAAAACCCCGCTGCAACTGCTCAGAGGCAAACGAAAAGCTTCATTGCTTTAGAATAACGGCAGTCACGGTATTTTAAAGTAATGGGAGTAATGTAAATTTCGGTAGCACGTCGCCGCTTGTCATATTGTCGCTCCTCGTATTCACGCCACTCTTCGGAAGTCCTAACTATCCGTTGCCTGCCCATGGTGGTGCCACAACAACCAAATCAGTTGCTAGGCTGGTTCTTTTATATGCGAAATGCTAAAGACATCACTCATCAAGTTGAAAACTGCCGCGGCTACTACAGCTTGCGTAACAGGAATCTTTACCGGTAAACGTATGCGGGAAGCGGTACGTGCTTCG